>NC_056741.1:768964102-768974102 GCF_019279795.1 Protopterus annectens | reverse complement strand
TTACTTCTTTCATCCATTTAACATCTTTGTTATGTTCCACAGGGTATTCATAGATACTTCTCCAAAATGCATCTAGTTCTTGTTTTTTGCCGGCCTTTCAATTCCTTTTACCTTGTTTCCAAATTCTCTATAAAACCTTTTTGGGTCATCAGTAAATTGCTCATTTTGTACTTTTCATTTATATTTATCTGTGTATCTTCTAGGTTTTTCCGCCTGTGCTGAAATTTTTAGTTTGTTATTTGCAATAGAGCATGATAGATTCTGGTCTGTTCTAATACTGTGCATTGCTTTTATCACATCTATTTTTCTTAGTATTTTTGTCGATCTATTCCCTCTTCTATACTCTTCTAACAGTGACACTTCTTGTCTTAATTGCTTTATAGTTTTCTCTATTCGATATTTCCATGATGGTATTCGATTTCTCCCCTTCCTTTCCCTCATTAACCCTGTGTTCTTGTGGTAGAACTTTATCAGTTATTAATTTAACTGCACAGTAATATATCCTGTTACTTCTTTTCGCTCTTCTGCTTCAGACACAATAGAAGAGTCTTCATGGGTTCTGTTCAAGCAGCTTTATTCCATACAAACACATCACTATAAAGCTTTACTAACTTTAACTTAAGTAACTTATATGCAAACTAACACTTGCAGTCATGCATGTATGCTCTCACTGTGGCTGCTCTTACAAAATGGCACTAGGGAGTGCATGTGTCTTTAATTTATATGTGCACGTACAGCCTTGGCACGCTTCTTAAAGATACAGCACACTTCACTTGCAATATGATCTACATCCTCCCTCTTTGAGAATTGGATCTTATCTATTTAACATGCAGAAATAACAGGTAATTCTTGGTCATGCATTATACGCTACTAAGTATACACATATATACAATCAAGTCCACATTGCTGCATATTTCACACTTGGCTTTGACACTCGCCCATATTGTGTGACATAAAACTGGGAATTAAGTTTAGCAACTGGAACTGTTTCTTCAAAATGTTTGACCTGTGGAATGTTTGGAATATTTTCTGGAATGGAATCAGAATTTTGAACACATTTTGGCACAGAAACAGTGTCTGATTCAGACTTAGATTTGGAGTTTGTATCACAGAAACAATGTTGTGATGGTGAGGATAGTTCTTATACAGGAAGAAGATATTTCCTGTTCCTCCTATATTCTACACCTTCTGAATCTACAAAGTAGGATCTTAGCTCAGCATAGATGCCTGTAATCTGTCCAATTCAATCAAAACCTTTCATTGTCTGGATTCGTACCGTCTCTCCTTCCCTCAACAGACGAAGTAATCTGTTCTGTCTAGCTTAACTAGATTTCTGAATATTACCTTCTTAACCAATTGAGCCTTGATGGTTTTACAGTTATTAGATTTAGGCTTTAATAAACTGGAATTAATGGGTAACGTAGTTCTAGTTTGTCTGGAAAGCAGTCTGAGGCAGGTGAGCCAAGAATATCGTCACAAGGTATGTTTCTGAGATTAAGCAAATTTAGAAACACATTGGTATTGTCATGTTTTGACCTTTCAAATAACTGCTTTGCACTTTGTATTGCACGTTCAGCTAGACTATCTGACTGAGGATAGCCAGGACTACTAGTGACATGTATAAAGTTCCAGTCTTTTGGAAATTTCTGAAAAAAATGGCTAGTACATTGAGTACCATTGTCAGAAAGAAGTTTGTGTGGACTACCATGAACTGAGAAATGATGTTTCAGCTTAGTAATAACAGCTGTGGGTGTTAGGTTAGGTAGTAGATCATTCTCAAACCAATTTGAATAAGAGTCTACCAAAACTAAGTAGTGTTGATTGTCCCCCTCAAAGATATCAGCTGCAACTGTTGACCATGGTAGTTCAGGAACTGACTTAGCTTGAAGTGGTTCTCTTTGCAAATGCGGTTTAGTACTATTGCATACTGAACAAGATGAAAGTACTTTATCAAAGTGTTTTGGTAATGAAGGCCAAAATACTAATTCTCTTGCTCTTCTCTTAGTGGATGCAGTACCTGGGTGACCACAATGCAAAATCTAGACATATTCTTGATGTAAGGAAGCAGGAACTACAATTTTAGGACCTTTGAAAGTAATGCCATCTTATTCAACAATTCATCTCTGTAAGGAAAGTAGGTTTGTACTTCAGGTGGTACATTTGATTGCTTTGACAGCCATCCAACATTAATGTAGATAGTGAGCTTCTGCAAAATTGGACCAGTCTTTGTGTGATCTCTCAACTCATCAAGTCTAGTGGTAGAACAATTATGCACTGCCATCACATCAAAGTCAAAATTCTCTGCATCAAGCTATTCTATTGTATTTCTGAGAGATCTGGATAAGGTATAAGCCAAATAAAGCAATTTGCCTTTCGTGTAGACCGTTTTGAAATTGTACTTTTGCAATTTAAGCATCATTCTTCAATCTCGCTGGAGTGGAATACATAGGTTTCTTTAGAACAGTAACTAGAGGCTGGTGGTCAGTCTCAATCTGAATAGCTCGACCATAAATATAATCATGAAACTTAGAACATGCAAATGCTATTGCCAAAGGTTCCTTCTCAATTTGAGCATACTGCATCTCAGTTTGGGTTAGTGTTCTAGATGCATAGGCTGCAGGTCTGCCCTCTTGAAGTATAACTGCATAAAGACCAAATTTTGAAGCATCACAGGAAAGAATAACTGATATGTTCACATCATACTATCTTAATGTAGGTGGGATGACAATCTTTTGCTTAAGGTCTTCAAATGCCTTCTGATGGTGTCCCAACCATGACCATACAATATTTTTGCATGTTAGCAGTCTTAAAGGTGCTGTCAACTCACTGAAGTCTGATATAAACCTGCCTAAATAGTTGACTATGCCTAGAAAACATTGTAGAGCTTGTACATTATCCAGAGCTGGCATCTCAAGAATAGCTGTTTGCTTGGTTGGGTCAGGTCTCAAACCTGTACTTGTGAACAAATGACCTACATAAGTAACGTTTGGAAGTCTGAATTTGCACTTCAGAGGATTAAGCTTCAAGTTTACTTCATGTGCTCTGTCTAGAACTTTCTTGAGGTTTCTATCATGCTCTGCTTCACCATTGCCTCCAACCAGTAAATCTACTGTTATGGCACAAGGATAACCTTAAAAGAATTGCTCCATTGCACGCTGAAAGACCTCACTTGCAGAATTTATTCCAAACAGCATTCTTAGTAATCTGTATATGCCAGAGTACTAAAAGTAGTTAGAAATAAGGATTTGTGATCAAGCATCACTTGCCAAAATGAACTCTTTGCATCCAAGATGGAGAAAAGAGTGGCATTCGGAATTAAGGCTGCGACCTCTTCGACTGCATTGTATGATGCAGTCTTTTAATGCTTTGCGCAGATCTCTTACATATTCTCAGTACATGTTCTCATTTCATCTGAGCCTTTTTTGTGAGCTGCTACCATAGATAATACCCATTCAGATCATTCTGTGACTGGAGAAATCATGTCTTGCTGCATCATCTTATCCAACTGAGTTTTAACTTTATCCTGCATAGCTATCGGAACTCTTCTTGCTGGTATGACTACAGGAGTGACCTCTGGATCTAACTTCATGGAATACACAAGTGGAAGTTTGCCTAACTTGTCATTGAAAACATCAGCATTCTCTGAGAAAATGGATTTTGAAAAATTAGAACTCGGAAATGCACTTACATGATGGACTTCATTAGCAAAACAAAGCAGATTCATTCTTAAGCTATCTTTGAGACCCAATAAAGATTGCACTAGCCTTTGGACTACATAGAACAAGTTGTAATGGCTTTTGGCCAAATAACATGAGAACATCACTGAACCTTCGGTTTAAATTTCTTCACCTCCATAAGCAACGAGTCTTGCACTACTGGCTAGATTGAGTTGTTTGTTAGTTCTCACTTTAGCAAATGTGTCTGCTGATATAACATTACACGTTGAACCAATGTCTGCTGATATAACATTACACTTTGAACCAGTGTCTACTTTGAGCTCTGTGGATTTTCCATTAATCTGGACAGTACAAAACACCTTGTTTCTTGTTAATAAACTCACTGCATCTACTCTTTCATTAAGCACTGATACACCATCCACATAGAAAGCTGTTTGTCTGGGCTCTACTTGATCAACTTGCTTGTTTGTGTGACTTTTCTTTGCAACTGTGTGAGGCTTACTTAATTTACAAAACTTTTGGGAGTGGTTCCATTTTTTTACACTTGTAGTATTGCTGACCATATTCTAAGCACTTCTCTCTTTTAGACTCATGATTTGCACTATAGCTGCGACAGTTAATAATAAAGCAGGAATTAGGTTTTGCTAATTTGTGTGCTTGTACTGCATTAAGCTAGAGCATGCTCCTTTCTTAGAACTTGCTGGAAAGCTACATGTCTTCCCTGGGAATCTCATAACTGATAAGTGCTTGGGCCTACTTTTGTCTGCCATGTGTTGCATAATATCTACATTTGCTCTGGAGCCTACTGAACTCATGCTGTTGTCACTTGCAGGCATACTCATGTGTTTGTCTGTCACCTCATGGATTTGACAAATCTCAATGGCTTTACCCAAAGTTAAATCACTGTCATGATGCAAAATCTTTTTCAGAGCAGCACTGTTAATACGACACAGAACCTTTCCTTTATCAGCTTATCTTTTAAGTAACCAAACTGAGGTCAGTTATGTAAGCTGCAAATGTTTCCCCTGGTTTTTGATCTCTCATGTAAAACAAATGCCTCCCTAATATAATATTTGTTTGAGGGTTACACATTTCTCTGAACTTGTGCTTCAAACACTCTGGGTCTTCCCTTGATTCAGCCTGTACAACAATATGATGATTTTCACCTTCTCCTTCATACACTGCAGGCACATACACAAATTAACACTCTCTTTCTATGGCCTCTGACCCAGCTAGGTTTAGCAAAATTAATGCCCCAGTACATGCATCTCTAGCTGCATAAGCTGCTTGTATAAAAATAATGTACTCTTTGATCAAACACAAGTGGTAGGGGTTTTCGAAATCCGTCTGCCATATTAACACATGCCAGCGAAGGGTTTTGCAAATAAGCACAAACATACATATGCCAGAAACATATGCCAGTACTTGTATCTGAATTTGTTTCTTTTGGGCTTTTCAAAATAATGCTAATAAACAAACGCGTAGTACCTTTGAATAGTTGGACCTTGTGAAATAAACTTCTCGGGAGGTTTAACACTCTTGTAATATCATTTGGAAGGCTAAATGCTAAAGTCATTTATCATCATTTTGCCAAAGTCATTTATCATCATTTTAAGAAACATCTCAACAACTTTATGATGTGAGTGAAATAAACTCTCGGGCACTGTAATATTCTTGTAATATTTTTTTTTGCAATAAATCACCTCTTAGTGTAAGAAACATATGAAATAACTGCACAATGTAAATAAACTGGACCTCTCTTGCCCAAAACTCAACATTTCAAAGTAGTTGCACTTTGCTAGTAACTGCATATAGCATAATGAAATGTCCCCAAAATGACGATACCTTGCTAGGCAATTTTTTACAATGCAAAAAGCACTCTGTAATGGCGGCATTTTGCGAATAGACACACCCAGCACAAGAAACTTTTTGAAATGGCTATACTTTGACTGTATTTTACAAAATAGTTGCACTTTGCGCACAATAAACTCTTTGAAACACATGCACAGTAATAAGCACACACTGTAAGCACTTTTACACACATTGAGATGCTTCAAAAAGTGAAATCATAGTTATGCCAAAATATAGCACTTTGCCAAAATGCATGCAGTCACCTTGCTTTATATTTGCTTAATGTGCCCTGTTTTCTCTCGTTTTGCCTTATAATAGTTGTTTTGCTTGTTTAAGCCCCTTTTATGCTCAACGTACTTTTCTTGTGCTCATTTTACTCTAAACATGCCCAGTTTTGCTTTAAACATGTCTGTTTTATCTTTAAACATACTCATTTTGCTTTACTGTTAATCGTTTCAACAAACAACTTTATTTTAAATATTCTTTTCAGCCAACAAACTTTTTGTGCCTTTCACTTTCTCAGTAATGCAGTTTGTGCCCTTGTAATGCCCCATTTTATCTCTTTTATCTAATAAAAAGTTTTTGCTATTTCTCATTACCTTTGATTCTTTTATGGCTCTTTTTGTGCTCATTTCTCTTGATTTTTAGCTTCACTGTCATCTCTGCAGCTCATTGCTCTGGATTTTATTCTCTTCTATCCCAGTTCTGATTCCATGTCACTCTCCTACTTTGGACACAATAGAATAGTCTTTGTGTGTTCTATTCAAGCAGCTTTATTCTATGCAAACACATCAGTAAAGGGGTGTAGCCAGGATTTTCAAATTTGTACTCACAAATCCCAGACTGCTGCCCCCTCAACAAGCCACACCCACATTAACACTGCTGACCAAGCCATACCCCTTTTATATTGCTGATCTCTGAACAGATCACTTGGAAGTATATGCCAGGGTAGTAATTACACAATGCATGAACATTTTCATTCAAAAGGTACATCTTCCGTAAGTCAAAAAACAAAATACCTTTCCATTTACACTAGGACAGATCAGTTCACCCCCCCCCCCAAGATTACTCTTCTTCCCCTTGCAGCCCCTAAACCCTGTAGTGGCTCATTACACCTCCAGTGATGCTGCTGACTAAAGGACTGTCAGGGTCTAGGCATCACATGCTCCTCAGTGTTGTGGTCTGTAGGTACAACATATAGTGCTCTCCCTAGGTAACGTCCAATCTATGAGCCACAACTACCTCCTTTTCACCAGCATGGGTCACCTGGCAATGCATGATCACTCCTATGGCCTACAGTCACACTTAAGCCTTTTGGAATAGTAAACCTTACATTCCCAACAGCAAATACATTTTAGCTGGGCTAAGTCATACCGCCACTGACAATTAATGAAGATGTGTACCCATGGGGAGTCAATCAAGCAAAAAGTAAAGCAGTTGAAATTTACATCCTTACTACCCTGCTTACATTCTGTGAATCTCAAGCCTTTGCGGAAAGGAAATTGGTTAAAGCAAGAAAATTACCATAGGTGCTAGAACTGGTGGGACTGTTTACTGTCACATGCTCTAGACGCTTGTTTGGAGCTTTTTCTAGTCTTATGATCCAGCGATAGTCTGAACAAAATTATTGAAAAGAAAAGAAATTCAAGGAAGACATACCATGGCCAATACTAGGAACTACAATACCCAGAAGGGTATGAAACCCCTCAAACTAAATAAGCAGCTCAGAAATCTTATCAAGCCCACCAAAGCCAGATTTGAGGCAGAAATATCCTCAAAGATAAAAGATAATGACAAGGTCTTCATCAGCTTTGTTCACAACCTCAAAGATAACATGACAGCATGCTGAACAAATTGTAAATGGAACCACTTAAAAGGAATCAGAGGATATAGCAAACCTGCTGGCTGATAAATCTAATTCCAGTTTCACCCCTTCTTCCCCTCAATACCTTTCAGAAGACACCCTCGACCATAAATCCTCTGGCTATCACTAGCGAACAAGTCTTCAATGCACTCTCTAAGTCAAAGAATACTACCTCAATAGGCCCTGATAATATCCTGGGATACCTCTTGGATAGCATGAAACATGAGTTATCAAGCACTCTAAAATCACTGTTCAACATTAGCCTAGTAATTGACTTCATACTTAGTAAATGGAGGACTGCTGTGGTTAATCCTTAGCACAAGGTTTGGCCTTCTACAGACTTGGATAACCACAGACCATATGTCTCACTGGTCTTGTACGTAAACGCATGGAAAGAATTATCATCGATATTTTAAATAAAGACACAGGGAACCCATTTTCTTATTTACTTCTACAATTATTACAAATATTGAAATAAAATAGCACAAGCACCGATAGCCATTTGCTAAATACATTCTCACAATGAAAACAGACTCAGCATGAGCAGTAAACTTCTCTGCCCTTGAAACTCACATTCATTGAAATGGCATGAAAACCCACATTAAAAGAAAATGCATCTGACCATGGAGGATTAAGTTTACCTTTGAGATGTTTTCAAACCATAGGCTCCTTGCACACATTTATACGGCCATGCACACATGTATGTGTTCTTTGATTCATCCTCATGATAAATTATATTCCTTATATAATACATCACAATTTGTTAGAATGGTGTTTTAAATTTGTAGTTATGAACATTTTTCAAGAAAACAATGAAACAAAATGTATGAAATAATGATAAAGCTGCACATTTCAGAAAATTTTGTCCATAAAATGCCACTCAAACTTCTATCATTATAATCCACCAATATTACTCAAAAAGCACAATCTTTTCAGAAGTAAAAGTCATCCAGATAATTCTACCTTAAAGAGATCTGTAACTAAGAAAAGAGGTTGCTACTAGCAAACATTACATTTCAATGTTTCATCTACAAATTCAGTGCCTGCTGCCTTTGAAGAATAAATTGTCTGTTACATTAAAAATGGTAAGCTGGTAATATTGCATTAGGGAACAATTGACAATCCAACAACAAGTTACTAGGCATCTTATACAAAGGAAGACACACTGAGGAGTGTAAAACCCCTATACCTCCTTAAAATGGCACTGCAATATCAGCACTCCATCTACATGGTGTGGGAGTAAAACCCACAGCTTTCTGCACCAAAGGCAATTATGCTGCTAACCCTGCTTTCAGATTCTACAACACAAACAGTGACTGCCATTTGATAAAATAGTTAACCACCAAAATTCGCTGTATACTCAGAAGAGACAAAAACTGAATTAGCATAAAAAGGTTTAATCTCCCCTTTCGTAAAACACTTCATCAGAATGATAAAAACACAGTGCCACGCTCTATTTAAACCTAAAATGTGAAATCAATTACTACTCAATTACAGTCAATTAAATGTAATTAACAATAAAAAAAATTAACCATTTATCTTCCTACTTTCTGAAAAACACTTAATATTTATGCATTCATTCAGACCTGGTAAAACATTTGCCAATTCACTTGTGGTGAAAACTTTTTTTAAACAAAACAGTTAGTTGCACACTGAAAACAGACTTAGCATGAGCAACAGTAAATTTATCTTCCCTTGAAACTCACAAGTCCATGAAAATGAAACAAAACTCAGTCCCTTGAAAATGCACTGAAACTCATAATGCCCTGAAAATGTACTGAAACTCAAACTCACAATTCCAGCGGCAGTCTGGTAATCAAGCTCTTGTCTCCACTGGCGCTCACAGTTCCTTCAGTAGTCTTGTAGATGGTATGGCGAATTCAGGCTCTGTCTCCTGTAACCAAGTTACAGGGTCAAGCCTGATCAAGTTAATTGACTAACTTGCCCTCCCCCTTAACTAGAGCATTACACACCATACCTTCATACCTCTCAACCTCTTAGCATAAGAAACCTGGACAAAGCCTAAAATAGGGACAGATTTTAAATATTGCTCTTACAGACTTAGAAAGTTGCTAGAATAACAGCATTTGTCTTAGCATGCATTTTCTAAAGAAAACAAAGTCAAACTGAAATGTATGACATTTATATCAATCCTCAGTGATTTGCCAAAAAAACACAAATATTGAGGAATAGGTCAAAAATAAAAGGCAAAAATCAGGGCATTCTGCAAAAATCTGGACAGTTGAGAAGTACGCATATCTCTCACTCTCTTTGTGCAAGAAATCTGGACAAAGCCTGAAATAATGGAGCTACAATAGCTCAAAATATGGATCATGTCTCTCAAACTCTTCAAGCAAGAAATCTGGACAAAGACGGTAGTAATGGGGGACAAAGGCCCAAAAATAGAGAAACTTTTTAAATATTGCCCTTACAGGCTTAGAAAGTTGATATAATTGCAGGTTTTGCATTAGCATGACTTTTCTGAAGCATATGGAGTTTGAAACTCAAATGCCTGCCATTATTTTCTCACTTCAGTCCTCAATAGTTGGCCAGTAATTTGCAAGAAAAACAAATTTAGGAGAAATGGAACAAAAATATGGGGAAAAAA